>NW_021636733.1:0-41426 GCF_004799145.2 Neltuma alba | reverse complement strand
TGCCTCACCTGGCGTACCCCTTATCACAAATACAAATGCTTAGCGCTGAAGACCACCACCAAGCATAACCAAACATTTTAAGTTCTTTCACAATTGCATTAATTGATATTTCAAATCAAAGTTGCCTGGCAATCAAAAAGATTTCTAAACAAATAATGGATACCTGTAAATTATATTATTTAGCATCCTTGTTACGCTATGCCCAGCATCGATTACTTTAATATAGAGAAAGGCATAAGGGAGTTTCACTTGCAACTCTCTTACCTTGAGCCAATGTATTTTCAACATCTTCTATAACCTTTCCCACATCCCTTACAGCAGCATGACACTTAGTTAAGGCAGCCTCCTCACCAAGATGTTCGTCAAGAATAGGCTGAAATGCTGTCAATATTTTTTCTGGATGGCCCCAACAGCCAGTTTCTACAATGAAGATGATTAAATAGCACCCTTTTCAGACACTCACAAATACAAAACCATCACAGAAGCATTTCAAAGATTTTTTTTAAAAAAAAAAAAGGGGGCTTTTTCTTGCTTACTATTCTCACAGAATGGGCATCCCTCTTCACTATCTTGATAGGATTACTCTTTCCGTTGCTTGCAGATGCAGAGGATGGAAGTGGAGCCTTACCCATCATTTCATCTTTCAGACCCTGACCTCTTGAACCAAAAACCTTCCTTTCTTCCCATATGTCAACCTAACCAAACGAACAGAAAACACCATTACCACCAACAGCCCCCGCTTCCGGAAAATAAATAATAATAATGATGATGAAATGATCAGGTTAGAAAAGGAATACTGAAGCCGTGTGAGGAAAAAAACTCACAAAAAAAATGATAATAGACATAAAACTGAACTCTCGAATGCAATAGTTTTCTATTGTAGGACCATAAAAAGATGATTGTGATACAGTAAGCAAGTGCCACAACCATGAGCCAAAATAATGCAACCGATCTGGTGGCCCCACACAAGAATACAACTAATTGATGGCTGCCACTTGCAGGGGTGTCTTGCAGTGCATGTGTCTCAGTAGACAAGCAATACTACAATCACAGTTTCCGAGAAGACAGAATACAACTTACAAGTCTGGTCACTGCTTTCTTTCCATATTCATCGCCATTTTCATAAACATGCCTGAGAGCAGCTGGAAGAACTTTCCAGAATTCATTGACAAACTCACTACCCTTCCGCCTACTATTTTGCAAGATGTCGTTAGCTAAGTATAGAAAAGAGACCCGTTGCTCTTTCTGGGAAGAGTTAAATAACTTATCCCATGTTTCAACGATGTCTTTTGCTTTCTTCCGGTGAGAGATGCACCAACGGGACAAAGCTGATAGGATAGTTAACGGGAAAATATGTGAACAAAACAAGATCAACCACCAAAATGAAATCACAGCTAAGAAGTCAATGTTAAAGTTGCAGTAATATTTCCTCTCAAAAATTATTCAGCTACAGTGCTTCCTTAGAGCATGCAAAATTTTCACCATTTGCTCAGAATACATTATCAAGAAGACTAGAGTGGCTGAATAAAAGTCATTAAAGTAAAATATGCCCACAGCAATTTCCCCAAAAGCATCAGAACAACAACATCATGGGATGCACCTTCTCTTATTGACCTGATACAAAAGGGTGGAAGCATGCAGGTAAAAAAAAAATAAAAAAATTAACATATAAAAATATCTCAAACATGGAAAAAAATTTTTCCAACCATCTGGATCGTGACAATAGATATAACATTAATAATTCAAGCAAAGTTTATATCATGATGAAGGAAGACTTGAAATACAAGGACTGGGTTATATGGTTTGACCAAGATCATTTATAAATATTGGAGTCTAAGGACAACCTGAACAAGCATGAAAATAAGAATAACAACGAAGAGATAATTTATTATTGCACCAAAAGACACGATATTTTGAGGAGGGGACAGGAATTTTACATACCAGTCCATTTTCATTAACTTAACTATAAAAACTAAAAAGGGATTTGCAAAACGGGAATCATGAAAACCCATTTGCAAGATCAAGAGAATAGAAATTACATTACAGCACGAAAAGTATAGGTGCCATTTCCTTTAGAAGATATTTCCTATATCCCAATAAACCACGGTGTGGCTTGACTTTCTTGGCTTTCGTGTAAATCAATACCATGTAATGAACCAAGAGCACGTGCCATGAAAGGTTTCACAGCCATAATTCATGTATAGGAAGTGGCACATAGACTATGAAGACGAGGAACCAAGAAGAAGGATGAAGACGAAATTTTGGATACATTCAATGCTTTGTTGCGAATTGTTGAGTTTCAACAACTTCTCCGTTAATATCTGTACATCAAACATATCGTTGCTCATGCTGCTTTTTGACAAGCTTGCATATCCTGAGGTTATTCCTACAAATTATAGGTGATAATGAGCATCAATCAAAAAGAACCAAGAGGCTCAGAATTAAGTTAAAAGGCATGAACAAACCAAGAGAGCCATCACAAAGAAGAGATAACTAGCTTCCCCTATTTTGCTACCAAAATAGGACGCCAATTAGGCACCATTGAGAAGCCTGGCAAAGGTCACCTATGGAGCTGCCACTAGGGTGTGATGGCCAGCAGAGCATAACATACATTTATATTCAATGGAAACAATACCAAATCATATGTACCCAAAATGTCACCATCATAACAACCCGATTTCAAGTAAGCTAGATAAATTCACTGCAAACGATTAGTGAGAAGAAATGGCCAAGGATTTCATTGGATGTTCCCAAAAACAAAAGGATGGTGATAGACTTAGCATTGCACAAGGCATTCAATCATTCTTTCTTTCTCCCTTATTTAATAATTAGCATTCCCTCTATTATGCGAATGATAATTTTATTGAGAAAAGAGCTATATACCAATACTATATACAGCAGGAATGAGAAAAGCAAGGAATTTGAGGACGCAGAGGTAAAGGGAGACGCAAATAAACATTCCCAAAAGTCAAAAGAATCACAAACTAGAAATCAACGAAAGATGACAGAAGGAGGTTACTCTAACTTCCCTCTCATGCTCGTGCTATTTGAACGTTCCAGCCAAATGCATCATGTTCCTACCGCCAACTCCTTGAACAGAGAAAAAAGTGTGCGTGTGTGCATATGCTCCCCTGCCTTCTTTATGACATGACACAATTCAGGATTCCGACAAGAAATTAGCTTACAGATAGCGTAGTCTTTTTCAGTGAAAAATGCTCCTAAGAGAAGGCTAGCACAAATTTCATTAGAGGCTAACCCAAATCTAATTCCATTCACTTCATAGGAGAAAACCTAACGCGCATGATCACCAAGCCGCACCAGTGAAATGAGAATGGGATAGAAGTAGATCCAGGATACTTACTAGGGTGGCAGCAGAACAAGGAATCAAGGTCAAAAACAAATCTTTTGCTTCGGACGATCTTCTGTGCTGGTCTACGCTATGTCTTAGCGTTTTCTTCTTATTCTTCTTCCTCTATGGCCTCAGCTTCGACGCCAAACCCAAGTCGGAATATTTTGCTGTCTCCCCTCTCCTGCTTCGCGATCCCGGAGGCTTTTTGGCTAATAATTTTTTTTTTTTTTATTTATCCCTGGTTGGGGAAGATTTTTTTCCCCTTCTCTTTCAGACGACATGGTCATGGGTCATAGGGTTTTCTTTCCTTTATTTTTTTAATGCATTTTTTAATCAAGGGTTCTCATTGCTTTATTAAATGCTATTTCTTTTAAAAAATGAGAGCAAAACAAATGAAGGACTGAAATTTGAACGTACCTTTTCCCTTAACATGAGGATGTATTAAAAGATTAAAAAAATTGGTTAATATAGTTATTTATAATAAATAAGTATTTTAACTATTTTTTTATAATACTCTTACTAATTATATATATTAGTCAAAATTACTATTTGATATAATTTTTAACATATATAGTCATTATAAAGATTATTTAAAAAAAATAGATAAATATGAGATACAAAATAAATTGGGACCTTACATTTATATTCAAAATTAAAGGATCGGGGAGATATTAATTTTTTATTTTTTAGTTGTCGATAATTATAGGGAGCTGTCACTACTCTGGGTGCAATTTTTTTCTTCCCCAACCTAAATGCGTTTTTATTTGACAAGGCTTGTTTTCTTGAAAAAAAATCGTTGGAAAAATGTCGTTGTGAATTTTTTTATAATTAAAACTCATTATAAATTTTATGAATAACGGTCTAGGGCCTCACTCAAGCTCAATTGAGAATAATAATAACTTTCAATTTTTTCCATTCATGTACAAGGTTCAGACGTTAACCTTATTTAAATGAAGTTGATTGATTTCGCTACATTCAACTGAATCATGATTGGTCATTTAGTGTAAATGTAACTATTGATGTTTTTTTTTTTTTTTGAGCTGAAACTATTGATGTTAAAACAACTTATATGGTGATCTTAACATATATATATATGTGTGTGTGTTTTTATATATTTCTTGTTATCTGGCACATGTATAGCTAAAAATGTCTTAATATTAATCAAATATATATATATTTAACCCTGACATTGTAAAATTTCACACACCCACATCTGTATAATGGTCCTCCATTTTAAGTTAGTCACTGGCAATCGGCTTAACATACATAATGGAGAATATTTTTAGATTTTTATTACATTATTTCGATAATAAAAAAGACAAATATACCTTCCTAATAACAGGGAGGTAGTAAGAATAACGAATAATTTCAGATTAACAACAGTCAATGGTCACAGCGGCGAGACAGGGAGAAGTTCCAATCTCCGGGTCCTTTCTGTAGAATCATAAGAGTGTTTGGACAAGCACCTTTATGTTTATGTAAGACAAACTCCTTCGTATATTTGTTTCGTATATATAATAAAAGTACTTTTCAAACTAGTTTTATATCTACCCAAAATCCTTGAATCATTTAATTGAAAGCACACTTTACTCACAGTTACCATCGTTCTTCATCCTCCGCCGTATCGATTTATGGAAAGGTTATACCAGAATGCTCATCTTTGAGCGCAGGAGAGTATTGCCATTAATTGATGGAAAAAAGAACAGAGACCAGAAAATAACTATCTGTTATATGAAGGAAAGCCAAAATCCAAACACCGTTTCTACAAACCAACGTATGATTTACAGCATTCTTTTTTTTTTTTACATATATTGCAACTGTTGGAAATAAGGTCTCAGTCTATATGCCTCAGTAAGACAACTCACACTCAACGGGGAAAACCGAATAAAAAGAAACCCCACACTTCAAGAAATCAAACCAAAACTCATTCTTGAAGAAACCAATCCTTCAAAAAATAGAAAAATATGACTACCCTTAGGGAGGATGATAACGAGGCCAGGAATCCAAGCTCTCATCACTGCAGTGGACAAAAAAAGGCTGTAAAATAAGAAATCCGCAACTATTTCTTCCTGCTCATAGTTTAATTTCAGTATCAGTCAGAATCACTTGAGCTGGAACTAGATCTCCTATGATGAATGTTTGAGTTGCTTGTCGAAGCATGTTCCGTTCCAACTACAGAAGTTTGCCCTGTTCGTCAGCATCAGACCCTGCATGACTGGACTCAATCATCTTAGCTGAGCCAACTTCTTTCACTTCTATGTCCGCCGGTGCATCCTTCATATTTAAAACCTCCGGCAGCTCCCCTTGAGTGCCTTCTGAGATTTCCTCTAAACTGATAGTGGTATCATCGTGAGATCTAGCTTCAGCAACTTGAAAGTCTGAATTAGCAACAGGTTCTTCAGATTTGTCACTGGAAAGCTGATCTCCCGTGCTAGGTAGGGTGACCTTCTTAACATCCGCTCTTTCTGTAAGTCGTTTGAAAGCAGAGTCAATATCTTCAGGCGATCTTGCTTCAACAAGTGGGATCTCTTTCCCAAACCCTGTTGCATCTTCGGACAGTGAACTTACTTGAGCATCCCTATCAGCAGTCTCCACCAGCAATAGATCAGGATAAAGTGAGATCGCAGCATCGCCAGAAGGCTGATCCTTAATTGAACTTGGTAACATGACCTTCTCAAAATCCACTCCTTCTTTAAGTTGCTTGAAAGCCAAGTCAATATCTTCAAGTGATCTTGCTTCAAGAAATGGGATCTCTTGACCAGCCTCAGCTGTAACTTTGGGCAATGAACATCCCTGAGCATCCCCAACAGTATTCACCTCTGGCAATAGATCAGGATGAAGAGATTGCACACCATCACCAGTAAGCAGATCCTTAACTGAACTTGGTTGGATGACCTGCTCCACATCCACTCCTTTAAGTTGCTTGAAAGCCAAATCAATATCGTCAAGTGATCTTGCTTCAAGAAATGGTATCTCTTGATCATACTTTGCTATATCTTTAGGAAACAAACTAACCTGAGCATCCCTAACCGTAGTATCCTCAGGCAATAGGTTAGGATGAAGTGATACACCAGCATCACTGATGCCAAAATCCCCGACAGTGTCCAATTCTGACAAGAATCCTTCATCAATTTCTTTTAGTTCATCTGATTCTTTGACATTTTCTTCAGTAACCAGAGACCTGTAGCCTTCTGCCGAGGAATTCAATATTTCTTGCATCTCATTGACAACTTTCCCAGGCTTATCAACTTCTGAATCCACTTGCTCAGTTGGCAATTTCAATCCAGGAGTGTCAGATGAATAGGAAGTAATAGCAGAGATCTGTGGCAGAACTTCGTCTCTGGTCTCTGTGGATTCAACCTGTACAATACAAGATTTCTGCAGAAATTCAAAGAATTCATGATTAGTTTTCTCAGTTATTTTAAATGCCAGAAAAGCTGGGGACATTGAATTGAAAAAAGCTAAAAATGGAAGGATCAAGGATTTATGCACATCAAGCATGTGAAGCAAGAAATCATCATGAATATGATTTTAACCTTTTTCTGACAATAAACAAATAGAGATCCTTCCTCTAGCAATACAAGAAAACTAAAATTTTATCTACATAGCACTAAACATCTTATTTGTTTGTCATTTATTTGCAAAATCCATAAAAATTTGCATATAATGTTCATCTCCTCCTGCTCGATGCAAGAGGAGGGTTAACAAATTATGGGTCATCCGTCATCAGCAACAAGCTATACAAGAGGGATGCTACATGATATGCAACCAATATGAAGCGGATAGCTTATGTATCCCATGAACAATGATACAGAATAATCACATACAACTAAGTTTAAAAGTGAATACAACTAAGTTTAAAAGTGAATATTTCCCATGGAACTATAATGAAGAACCAATCTAAAATGAGTTCCATAATTACAAGTTATTCAGACAAATGTAAGCATAATTAGCATGTGACTAACCTGACTTTCATCATGATCACTAAAAGATGGTGCAACTAATGAATTATCTGCATTTGGCAGGTCACCGTCCAAGATAGAGGGGGATTTTACTTCACATTGCACATACTGACAATCCGAACTAGAAGAAACCACCCTATCCAAACCTTGACGGATATCAATGTTCCCCTGCTCGAAAGAATGTGACAAGAATAATTTATCCTGCTCAACAACAACCGCGTCGTCCTTTTTTAGCGAAGTTTCCTCCACGCGTTCATTTTCTTTAGAAGGCATAATTGGATGAACAAATGAAGCTTGCTCGGCCCCTAGTGAAGGCTGCATCTCCTGTGCTGCGGACATTGATGAATCACTTGAAGACATATGCTGGGAATGAGAAGCCATCAAATCCAGCTTCTCATATTTATCTCGTTCAACCTCAAACATCTCTTCCTTGTTCAGTGAATTTTTTTCTACAAGTCTTGTTTCTTCAGAAGAAAGATCGGAATGAACTATTGAAACTTGCTCAGCTTCCAGCGAAGGTTGCAAGTCCTGCAGTACTGGCGTAGATAAATTGCTCGAAGACTTATCAAATAGGGAATAAGATTCTACCACCTCGAGCTTTTCATCTGCATCTTGGACCCCCTCAGATGTATTTCCATCGTCAAATCTGGATGGCTCTGCACTGTAGTGAACTGAGCCTTCCTCCACAGATTTATCATGGGATGAATGTGATTTCTCCAAAGCCATGTGACAGCCAGAGGGTGAATCATCTGAATTGTCTTTTTGAACTTCAGATTCAGCACGTAAGAGGTCAGCTTGCTCCTGTTCATAAGCCAAGTCTGTGTTCATCTCTGCATTTAATGATCCAACATTTGAAGACAAACTTGAATCCACAGAAACAGGCTGCGTGACCTGAGGCACAGGCACTGAAGATTCATTATCCTCTACAAAGCTTGGGGCAACTGAAGCCAGCTCAGCATTGACATCATGCTGATTTATATCTTCAGAATCCCCAGAGTGCCGTTCATCATTTACTTCCATATGCAGCTGAGAAGTTGCCGAGTGATTTTCTTCAAGACCGGAAGTACTGGCTTCTTGAGCATGATCATCTGTATCCATCACGTCAGCAACCATTCCTGCTGGTGACATAGGCCAAGCCCTCTCATTAAACTCTGTTGCTGAATCAGAAGATACAGAAGAAAATGATGCAAACTTGCCAGCAGTTAGTGGGCTAGAATCATAAAGAGGAACCCTGTTTTGGTTGCCTTCCACCCCAGCACTCACATTATGGAGGTCCACCTGCTCCACAGAATCTCTGGAGTCCAGTAGATTATTATCTCCTGACTGTAAACTTGCTGATATCACTCTCATCTCATCAGGCATGTTGTCAGTCCCTTCCAATAGTGAAAACTGGCTTGATCTGCCGTTGCTTTCCCCAACAACTGTTTCTCTACCTAAATGGGCTTCAATTTCACCCGTATTTAATTCCTCATGTGTTGCAATCTCTCCTGCTTCAGGATAGAGTGCCATCTCAGAAAGATTTTCCGCCCCACCCAACATTATTTCAACTTCACCATGGTGAGAATTGCTCTCATGTACTTGTATCATTTCCACAGGATCAATTTCTCCAGAGGATTGACTTCCAATTTCAACACATTCAGAAGCATGATCTATGTTGGATATTAATTCTGTTTCTTGAGACAAATCTCGTTCATCAAACTTCCTCTCATCCTGATCACTTGAACTCACTGATTCAGTATCCTGAACAGAACTCAAATTCGTTTCACTTACTTCACTTAACTGCCTCTGGAATGACGGGTAGCTTGTTCCCTCTGAAGCCTGCTGCTCTGACAAAAAGATAGGTTTCCAAATCAAATTTTGCTTCCCGCGCTTGGTTGCACCTAATACAGATGGCCTAAAGCTGAAACTTTCATGCCTCCGGAAAAATGTATCCTTCTGGTTAAATGTCAGGAACTCCTGTTCAAAGCTATCGCCCTTGAGATCAGGTTTTTCTTCATTAGGATCATAAGGAATATCAAAAGGGTTTCGTCTAGGCTGTAGATTAGAAGGAGCAGAACCAGGAATGGGTGGTAACCCCATGGCAGCATAAGAATCATCAAGTAGGTCGAAGGGGTTGCGTCTTGTTGTTGTGATGGGAGTGACATTGAAGGGAAGATCAGAACTTTCAAAATCTATTAGATTTTTCTCAACCATCATTTTCCGTGCCCTTCTCCTTGCAATGAGATTCTCTAATCGCTGGTTCCTCTCGAGCTCTGAAGTCCCCAGATCCATGAGATTCTTTTGGTCGTCTTCTGTCCACTTAATAGCGGATTTACTTTCATCCTCTTTGCCACCTTCTTCCTCTTCATCGTCGTGATCATCAACGCCCTCTTCTTCCACTTCAACCCGATTCTCAGTATCTTCATCTGATTGAACACTGCCATCATCAATCTTTTGAGACTTCTCTGAAACAGCAGATTCATCACGGGACAATTGTGCAGTCTGCGAGGCTTCCAGGTCTAACAGTGGGTGGAGTTCCTCAAGCATTGGCATTATATCTGCCATGGAAGCATCAGGTGAGGAGCTCTCTGCCCGATCAGACCCCGATTCCAAAGAGTCTTCCTCTTCATTGTGATCCACCGCTTTCCAAGAGGAATTGGATGAAAAGTCCAACTGATCTCCTTTCAAAGTTTGAAGCAGCTCTGCAACAGTTTCTTCATTTTCATCATCAAGAATGTCATCGTTTACTTTTTGAACAAAAACGTATTGTTTCTCAATAGCATCGTCATCGCTTGAAATGCCTTCAGCCTTCGATTTCTCTTCATGAACTTCCTTCTTATTATCCAACTCAAAACTGCAGAGTTCTCTATCCATTTGCTCGCGTGCTTGGCTCTCATTCTGGAAATTTTGAGAGATTCCATCAACTGGTGGCGCGAAAGAAATTAAATTGCCACTTTCGTCAATATTCCTAGTTTTATCTTCTCCCAAGCTTGCTTCTTCAATGCTCCTCTCTTCTTCTATAACACCTCTACTTTCTGTATGTGTTTTTACAACAACGCTCTCCTCTTTCTCAGCAATGACAGTGGCACCCTCTGAAAACCCAGTTTGAAAGGATGAAATGTCATGAGCAACTTCCTCTTCCTTTTCAATTTCAGGAGTGTTGGGTTGCCCAAAACTAAGAAGAGTCCCAAGCAGAACAGCAGTGCAGACCAAAACAGGGGAAGCAGAAACCAAAATGGAAAATACAAAAGGAAAGGATCTGTACAGAAAAATCAAACATCCCAGGACGCCCACGAGGAAAGGATGATTACAAAGCGATCTATGGCATGCTCTGATTGAAATAATCAGCATTTTTCTTATTTTGACTCCAATTTCCATCGCTGATGCCATCCCCCTTGCTTTCGAAGTCTCTGTCTCTTTGATTGAACGAAAATCTGTTCAAATTAAACAAGCAGAAGTAAACCAGTGAGCAATGCGTTTCATGTAAGATCCATGAGGAACAGTCCCGGAAAAGCTAAGTCTAACTAAGAAGTTACAGAACTCGGGGAAAAAGAAAAAAAGCCGAAACTAACCTCAACTGTTGAATCGACAGAGATTTCAGACGGAATCAGATTGATCAGTCGAAAGAAAATGATGAGTTGATCATGCAATAAACTTAAAGAGGAAGGGAGGAAATACTGGAGATGAATAGGTCACCAGGTAGGATTGATAAAACCAAACAAACAAACAAACAAATTGTAAAGAGAATCCTCTTTCCTTTTACCTGGTCTTCCTTCTCTATTACTTTTTATGGGCCTCAGTATAGACAACAAGAGCTGTGGAGGAGCTGTATGTGTGATGATGGCATAGAGGTGTTTTGGACGTTTGACAGAATGAGAGAGTGGGGCGGCACAAAAAGAAGAGAAAGAGAAAGAGAGAGAGAGAAAGCTCAGCCATTTCTATTTAACTTTTTTTATGTTGCTTTCCACAAACAACTCTTCTTTTACGGAGTTGGATTGTCTCCTGTAATCAATGGACCCCACTTCCTTCCTTCCCCCTTTTCCTCGTCAACAGACTCCTCCATTACGAGCAGATCAAAATCCTTTCTTTTTACACTGTCACACTTTCTGGTTTCTTCACTTTCTCGTTCTTGCGAATCTTAAACCAGTAACAGTGCTTACTGCTTAGCTTCTTTTTACGCTGTAATTTTACTGTTTAAGACTGCGAATATTGTTCATCAGTGAGCCAAAATACAGATCACAGTTTTGACGGCGGAGTTTTACATAAAAAAATTATTGAAAAAAGAGAACAAGAATGAAGATTTATGTTGGCGATGATCATTCCTTCCTCGGGTTTCTGACAATTTATTCTTTATTATTTTGTACTATTCATCCCCCTCAGAACATGCGCCTGCGTCAGCATTGTTACTTCCAGGCTGGTGTTTCAAGGAGTGCATCGCGCCATAACAGCCCAGTTTTTGGAGAAAGTATATATATTTAATATTTATGCATATTCAGTGTTTTGATGAATTTTATTAATTTTTCCGTTAACATTTTTTGGACGCAACAACATTTTATTTTACTTAATGCTCCTCCGGTCCTTAATATAGATCTAATTATTGAGTTAGTTTTGGTCTTAAATATAAGACTCGTTTCTCATATTTATTAATTTTCTCTAAATTATCCATATGGATACTTCATCAATTATAATCAAGTAGAAGTAGAAGATGGGGTATTAAGAAATATGATTATGGTATTTTTAAAAAAATGTGCCACATTTCTTATAATTAACTAACTTACTTAACTTCTTTAATCTAATTAAATTAGTTAAATAAGTCTTATATTAAGAACCAGAGGAATATTTGAAGATGAGATAGTTTGTCTTGTAATTTGATATTGGTGGATGATGCTACTTTAAACTAGCTACTTTTTGTATTTAGGAAAAAAATCCAAACATGAAGTGATTTGCCCCTTAAGTTAAGGATTTGAACTCTGTTCCTATCCGAGAGTTTAAATTGTCAAAGCTTGTTTGGAATATAATCAAACAAGTTACGATAGCAGGTGATATTATTTCAAGACGAGGTAGTCTATCCAACCGAAAACTGATTTATCATGAAAGAGGAGTAAACGTTACGACCAATCCTTCTGTTCAAGATACATAATACTCCTTCGGTCCTTAATACAGGACTTAATTATTAAGTTAATTTTAGTCATAAGTATAAAACCCATTTTTAATATTTATTAATTTTCTCTAAATCACCCATCTGAATACTCTCTTAACCATAATCAAGTAGAAGAGAAAAAAAGAGTATTAAAAAAGATGATTATGACGTTTTAGGAAAAATGTGTCATTTTTCTTATAATTAACTAACTTATCTAACTTTCTTAATATAATCAAATTAGTTAAATGGGTATTATATTAAGGATCAGAAGAGTATCATATTATCATTACATTAATTAATTGACTTAGGTCGCTGGATATTAGGACGGTGGCCATCATGCACTTCCACGGGATTTTATAAGATACCTTTTCTATCAGTGAAGAGATGCATACTCTCCCTTGAGGAAAACAGATTCTTTCATATTATCCGACTAATTTTAAGATTTTATTTTATTTTGTAAATGCAGTGTATTATTTATTTCAAATAAAATAATATAAAATATAAAAATAAAATTCAAATAATTAGAATGAAAATCTAAAATATAAAATTCAAATATATTGAAGAACAACAGCACAGCGTTGAATAATCAGTCTTTTTTCCTCAGATCCTGACCTTCTGGTGTTTCGAGGAGTGCATCCCGCCATAAGAGCCCAGTTTTTGGAGGAAGTATATATATTTAATATTTATACATATTCAGTGTCATCGAGACAGATTCAAACATTTTGATGAATTTTATTAATTTTTCCGTTGACTTTTTTTGGACGCAACAACATTTTATTTTACCTAATACTAGCTCCGGTCCTTAATATAAGACCCTGTTTGACTTTTATGTTGATCATAAATATAAGACCCCAATCCACTTTGTCTCTCATATTTACTCAATTTTTTTTCAAGATAGTCCTTCTAAAAATTATAGTTCTAGTTAATACACTTGATTAGTAAAGATATTTTAGGAAAGACAATACCTATTTAGGACAAATAACTAACTCAACTTACTTTCTTAATTTCCTCAAATTAGTCAACTGACTCTTATAATTAGGACCGAAAGTAGTATTTGAAGATAAGCTAGTTTGTCTTGTAACTTGATATCGGTGGATGATGCTACTTTAAACTGGCTACTTTTTGTATTTGGGAAAAAAATCCAAACATGAAGTGATTTGCCCCTTAAGTTAAGGATTTGAACTCTGTTCCTATCCGAGAGTTTAAATTGTCAAAGCTTGTTTGGAATATAATCAAACAAGTTACGATGGCAAGTGATATTATTTCAAGACGAGATAATCAATCCAACCGAAAACTGATTTATCATGAAAGTGGAGTAAACGTTACGACCAATCCTTCTGTTGAAAATACATAATAGTGTAATACTACCTCCGGTCCTAATTCTAAGAACTGGTTGACAAATTTGAGGAGATTAAGGAAAGAAATTAAATTAATTATTTGTAATGGATAGATGTTATCTTTCTTAAAGTATCCTTACTAATCAAGCATATTGATTAGAATTATTATTATTAGAAAGATTATCTTGAAAAAAAATTCATCAATATGATAGACAGAATGGATTAGGATTTTATATTTAGAACCAAAATAGAAATCAAATAAGGTCTTATATTAAAGAACGGAGGTAGTATCATATTATTATTACATTAATTAATTGACTTAGGTCGCCGGATATTAGGACGGTGGCCATCACGCACTTCCACAGGATTTTATAAGATATCTTTTCTATCAGTGAAGAGATGCATACCCTCCCTTAAGGAAAACAGATTCTTTCATATTATCCAACTAATTTTAAGATTTTATTTTGTTTTGTATATGCAGTGTATTATTTATTTCAAATAAAATAATATAAAAATAAAAAATAAAATTCAAATAATTAGAATGAAAATCTAAAATATAAAATTCAAGTATATTGAAGAACAACAGCACAGCGTTGAATAATCAGTCTTTTTTCCTCAGATCCCGACCTTCTGTGTACATGACTTTTTTTTTGGCTGTGTTTACATAAATTATTGGATGGAATGGGCGAATCGCCTTGCCCTCGCCTCTCCCCACTGGCAACTGGCAAGTCTTTTGTGCCACAAAATTCTTCTATTTTCGCCCGTGATAAAATTTATTCAATTTAGTATTTCCCCTTTAATAATAATTGATTCACCAAATTGGTTTCACCCTAATCGGTTAAAATTTGATACTCGTCTAACTTTTAGATCAGGTATCAGGTGATTTTATTAAGAAAAATCACCAACGTAATGACGATAATGGAGTTATAACAGACAATAGGCATTAGCTCCGCAATTCACTGGTTATTCGTCCCTACTCTTCGAAGTTTGAACATATAATAAATCTAGAAGTGCCGTCTTAGACGTCCCTGTCTCGTTTCTTCTAAATCAATTCGGACGGCCCGCCCACTCAATAAAAGCCAGAAGATGCCCCAGCCAAAAAGCGGCCAACAGGACAGTAATTAATCAACCATTTGATTTCATTATTATTTTTGTTAAAGCTAACCACCTGTCTTAAGTAATATAACAGTCCTTGCAGAGCTACACAGATTACCTTTTGCTTATAAACTATACCTTGCCAGTTAGACTCAGAAAAGCATCAATTGATTAGCACCCTTTTCCCTTTTTCAGCTCATGAAAAGAAGAAAAATTGATGTCAATTTAAGAATCTCATTGTACTAATTTACAAGGAAAAAACTCGATGCTTTCTTAACAAAGCCATGTACTTTGAATCCCTCTGTCAAGGGTACAAGAAAATACCATCTTAAGAAACTTATTCCCGCTCATCAAGTGATATCTTACTTCTCACTTGTCCTCACATGAGTGCTCCTTGTTCAGTTTTTACCATGTCCCCTTTCTTATTTGTTACTCTGAAAGCCTAGTGAATCGTTAGAAACAAAGAAACAAATTTTATTGGAGAGCAAGGTGAAAGCCCAGTGAATGATATAGCTTGCCCTGACTAATATTCCACCAATTAGCTTAGCCTGCCTGAGCAATTTTCACTCCACCGACCTTAGCATCCTGTCCGTCATCTTGAGAGCAAGGTGATTGGCCTAGTATAGTTTCATCTTCTTTCTCCGCTTTTGAGCTATCTGCTTCATCACAAGATGATTCATCCTGGCAACCATTTTCAGAAGCTGGTGATTCTGGCTGCAGTGTCTCAGCCATCACCGACTGCAGTACAGTTGGTGATGAACAACCAGAGTCAGCAAAATCAGATATCTTCTTGTCATCTTCTCTCAGCCTCAGTGCATAAGCTTCATAGTTGAATCCAGCCGGATTTTTCCCACCAAAACGGGATTCCAATTTGTCCATGTCAAACACTTCTTCCATTATCTTGCGACTCTTTGGGTTCTCAGGGTAGACGAACCTCACTTTTCTATATGTTTTAGGCTCAAGAAAAGGTTTCACCATCTGTCCCAGACATAAGGCAAACATATGAAACATTAAAAACACACATAACTCACAATAAAGAGTAGCAGAAAGAAAGACCAAGCATAAAATTTCACCCCCGAGGTGGGGATATCAACATCTGAAGCTCTGCTTTATGGCAAAGCTCATTTGCCAGCAATTTTTGCTATTGTCTACAATTTTTCCAGTTCGAATTAAAAACATAGATGCATATACTATCCACTTTGGTCTCAATCTTCAGTTCTTGGTTTCTAAGAGCGTTGCACTCCACAATGGACAAGGCAATGATACTCATTTACACAATGGAAATTAATGAAAATTTGGCAGCAAAATTCATCGGCTAACTGCAGGCAGCTGCACCAGCAATTACATAACTTTAAGATGGTGTCAACCAAGTTTTAAATGAGATCATTTCCACTGTAGAATATAGTTATGCCTTGCTTATATTAAAATCATATAGCAGCAGTGCACAGCCAAGTCAATAATATCCTGTCACGTAGAATATGTATCATCTCATCTTTATAGTTGTGCACATTGCACAGCACATGACGTTCTTGTAAACACTGATGAACAGCGTCAGACACAAATTCTATTCACTCTCTCAAGAGCAAAATGAATAAGAAAGAAAAAATATTGATGATGGCAGGTGTGAACTCGTGTGCCCGTGAAAGTATAGTTCTAGGATTCAAGAAGAACAAAATACATCAGCAGCTTGCAGGCGAATTTGCTAATCAAAAAATGTCTTCTAGACAATGATAAAAGAAAGCGAGATGTTATGAGGCTTATGAAAGCATACCGTCCAAAAGGACTCAAATAATTTTGGTGGGTTGTATAGGATTGCCAGGCCCAATCTCTCAGGGTAATGATTCTGCAGGAGTTGAGCAGTCTCCTTAGTAACCTTTAATGATACGCTTGATTTGCTCCACCCTTGAAAATCAACAAGCCAAATCATCTGTTCTTGATCAGAATTTAGATTTAATATGGCATTCTCCATACAGTAGACCAAGTACTTGATCTGCTCTACTGCGGAACTTGTACTCTGACAAGGAAAAAAGGGTCGGTCACAATTGAGGAAATGAAACATTAATTGTATTAACAGTGAATCCAAAAACCACTTCCCCAAAAAAAAAAAAAACAATGACATCCAAAAATAAAATAGTCAGTTACCACCATAAAAAACGAAGGAAAAGTCCAGTAAAGTTTCCACTGTTGAGTTTTTGTAAAATTTGGAGAGAGAAGAAAGGAAAAAAAGGGTAAGATAATCATACACATTCCTACTCCTCATATAGTGCTCTCCAAACTTCACAAGAACGTTATAAGAAAGGACACTATAGAATCGTTATGCCCAAAAATAAATAGAGGCCACTGACTTTTGTGAATTCTCATACAGCCATATCGACTACCTGAACACCTGCTCTCATCACAAGAACAATCCTCCCTTGCTTATCCAAGAAGTCAGCTCTATACAGCCTGCCAGTCTTAGCTTCGCAAGATACATCATCCTAATTGCACAGATAGAAATTAGTTTTTCAGTTGCACATATATATGCCATAGAACGTAACTTACCACAATATTTTAGAATCTCAACCATAAAGTGCAGTCTTATCTACAACTGGATTTTAAAAAAATAAAGGAAAAATTAAGCTCATCAAAAGCGAGCCACAAAGAGAGATCTGGCCCGATAGAACCTCCTAATTTATATGGCTTCCAACGCTTAAAAGAGCTGATGACACGTGCCATCTTGTTTAAGTATCACCCATCTTCCAGCTTAAAAGCTTCTCACACGCGTTTGTTAAGTCAATGTTCAAGGTCTATGATTTTGTTTTCTAGTTCTATGAATCGTTCGGTATTCCAATGAACCGCAAAGACAGTGAAACTTCTGTCTTCTTCTTCTTCTTTTTTTTTGGGGGGTGGGGTGGCTGTTGGGGTCTTGTATTCTTTTATTAGGCGAGTTATATGCATCCGAGTCGACAAAATTTCTAACACAGTATTTGTATTACAACGCATTCAGAGAACAGCCACATTTCATACTCTTCAGGATTGACTTGCAATCATTTCAAACAAAGAAATGAAATAGAATTTATGATTATGCTTACCCATCGAATCTTCTCTGGCCTGTATTCCACCCTCCATTTTAAAGTTTCTTTCATCATTTTTGCAGTTTTTTTGGCGTTCCAGTTTCGTGCTCTGAGAAACCGCAGTATCGATGCATCCGAAAACAATGCTGGGAACTGATCAGTAATTGGACCAATAATCTTTCTGATTTCGCCAATCTGAAGGGGGAAATGAATTAGCCTAGAACAAAATATTCCCCTAAAATGCTATATCAAGTTATCGATCTTAGTTGAACCTCTTAGCTAGCAAGGAGTTTTCCTCCTCACCCAAATTCAAGAAAGATACCCAACTGCGTCACCATGGTCAACGTTGTAATTTGGCAGGTGGGAGATTTAAAAAGAATGAATTAATTTCCTTATAAGCAAATGGATAAATGAAGAATGTTCGATAGAAAGACGGAAAGAAAATATATATCCGTAAAAGTAAAATTTATTCCTTTATGATATAAAAAGAAGCCAAATATTATCAAATGGGCTAACCTTGGCCTGCTGCTCTACAGGAGACAACGCTTTTTCTGTTGCACCTCCTTTCAGTTTCAGGGATGCCATATTTTCAGATCCCTATCAAACTAACACAGCCTGAATCCACCAGACCAGCAAAAAGTCTCAGTCCCAGATGCTTAGGGCAAGTACATGAATCCTTTAACTGATCAATTTACATTTGCATATTTAATTTCTTTATGCAGTGAACGTCACAGGTAAGGAGAATAGGAGAAGAAATAAAGAAATGATAGAGAAGGAGGTGATTCCATTACCAAAGATGTTTAAAGAAAAACCACCCAAAAAAAAAAAAAAATGAAGCATGCTGAAAGACATTCATGTTTTCCCCAACTAATGCTTGCTTTATAGACTGCTTCAACTTGAACGGCATATCAGAGCTAAATTTGAACCCAAAACTGCCATGTTCGTCATTTTGTCAAAGCAGGGTAAAAATGACTGATTACACTCACACAAAAAATATTTTTGGACGTTTGATTTCAAATCAGCCCCTCCCAATTTCACCATTAAGTCATATATTATTGCAGCTTTCCCCCCTCCTTTAGATTATTGCATCCCACAAACATTGCAATAACAAAAAGTCATGTGGCCTACCAGGCTACCCCGCATTGCGTACCACAAGTCAAGTAGCAAACGCACCCAGCCCCAGAAAGCATGAACTAAGAGTGCCAATTGTTTTCCCCAGTCACCTCATCTCTCTTCAACTAAACAAATTTAAAGGGCTCTACCAATGGTCCCAAGAACAATCAACTATACTTTAGGTCTCATGTTTGATCCGTGTCTTTAAAAAAATGTGACTGAGTGAGATTGCCGAAGAGATAGCAAGATTTCATACAGACAAAAAGCCCTGTAAATGGCTTTTAGGTCTCATGTTTGATGAATAGACACGGATTTATGAGGCATGGATGAGATCAAGAAATCAACAAAAATACACGAATTTACACGGAGTGATCACTCACTGCAACCAGATAATCATATCAACCATAAATGTAAACACTGATACAACCATACAAACAGTTCATGAGCAATTGAGCATCAGTTCTTCAGACCTCGAAAAATCAAATGACCCCATGCAATTCATTAACTCGTCCCTAGAGAGATATACTCATTCCGCTCCACAAATTGTGAAAACCAGGGTCATTACTGCACGCATGTCGCGGGGCGACGAGTTGGAAGTCCAACCAACCAACCACTCGCTTCACAGGTTTCTCCGGGAGACCCCAAGCTAACACAGGCCGTAACAAGTGAACAGGACGAAAAGAAAAGCCAAACGAGAGAGAGAGAGAGAGAGAGAGTGGTAAGTACCGGAATTGACAAAATCGCCCAAAAGAATTGTCAGGACGAAGCGATTATAATGGTAAAGATGAGGCACAGAAAATTCTTACCTATTGCAGAGAATCAGACGGACATACACCTTGGCAAATACGTCGGTAAAGCGCGAAAATAAAGCAAAAATGTGTTGCCTCTTGCCTGATATGATATGTTTCTTCGAAGGTCCGAAACCGAATGAGGGAACGAGAAGGCCGAAACTAGCCGTTAGATCAACATCACGTTTCGTGACAAGTCACCACGTGGCAAGTGTTCAGGCCTGGACTGACGTACATATGTCACAGAGGAACGGCCCAGCGGGATTGATCTTGACCGGGAATAGCAGGTGGCTGGCTGCCCTTTGCAATCGCGCCACGTGCGTGATCCGGAGTAGTGACAATACCAACGCGAATGTTTACGATCCCATATGTTTCTTCGTCACTTCCCGCAATACACATATAGATGTGCCACGTCATCAAAGCTTCCCGTATTTTTTGCTTTTGGCCGTTTTCTTACAAAAATTCTGCTGCCACAATGCCGATCACCCGGTATTCTCTTCCATCCAATTCTAGACAGTAGACACAGTGGCTCAGTGATTGGAAGAGCAGTTTATAAAAAAATTAGCTTATAAAAAAATAAAGTTGATAAAAATTAAATTGGATAAGCTGAATTGTATTTGGATTGGAGTTTAAAAAAGTTAGTTTATAAAAGTGAGATTGGTAAAAGCTTGTTTGGATTATAGTTGTGTAAAAGTAAGTTTGACTGAAAAATTACCAAAATGGGTATGAGTTTTAATAAATAATGAAACATGATAAAAAATTGATTTCAAACAATACAATAAAATTAAAATAAATTAATATGAAGAAATAAAATTTAATGCGTGGATTAAATTTTAAAATTTTTAAAAAATCATAAAAAATATTTGAAATATAAAGTGAAACATTAAAAAAAAAAAGAATTGAGATAATATAATGAAGAAGTAAAATTTAATGAGTGAATTAAAATTGAAAACTTTAGAGAAATCATAAAAAATATTTTAAATATAAAGTGAAACATAATAAAAAAAATAAATTGACATAAGACAATGAATTTAAATTAATTTAATATGAATAAGTGAAACTGACTAAGTGAATTAAATTTTTTTTTTCTCAGGTATATAAAGTGAAAAAGAAACGAAAGTGATGCTCGTGAGAGTGGGAGGAAAAAAGGATCTGACATTGCAAAACGGCTCTTCTTAATTTTCTTTTTCCCGCCAAAAGCTCTTCTGATTTAAGTCATAAGCTCCTTCTTGCAGCTTATGGCAATTGGGTGTTCAGATAAGCTTTTTTAACATAAGCCCAATTGGTTTTAAGCTCTGCCAAACAGGTCTGATTTGCGACCCAGCTTATTTTAAAATTTAAGCTCATTTTAAATTGTTTTTGGGTTAGCAAACACTGACCCAAACAGACCCATAAACTAGTTTTAACCGGCTTATTGGCACTGAAAATATTAGTTGCCTCTCTTGAAACTGACCCAAAAAAAAAATCATTTTCACTCTTAATTGAAGAGCTACTCCCTCTAGTTTATAATATAAGAAATTAATTAATTTTTCTCACATATCAAGAGATAAAAGTTTAACTGGATCCTTATATTTAACAGAAGGCAGAAGTTAAAAAATTACATTAATTATTTTGACAACATTTTATATTTTGGACTGTAATTTTCGTCCAACCAACATCTCATATTATGGACTGGAGGGAGTACTTAACTATGAGTGAGTTAAAGAAATTTGTTTGGTTAGTTATTTGTGACAATTATAAGTTAAATTCCCTAAAATGTCCAATCATGATTGTTATTGAATAAAAATTCATTTATTATGTGTAATCAATAAAAATAGTTTAGAAGTGAGGAGAGAGAATAAATTGAAATATTATATTTAACTAATAAAATTCTTTTAGTTCTTAGATTAATTACAGCAAATATATATGTGTGTGTGTGTGTAAAAGAAGTTGAATATTGCGTTTTAGATCGAACGAGAACTGTAAAGAACCAAGGGGGGTCATCCTGCTGCAGTGGTGTAGTGGCTATCACGTCAGTCTTACACACTGAACCAAAGGGAGTGAGCAGAATTAACTGTGACATGCGTGATATGGGTTCTATGTCATGATATGTGATAAACAAACATAACCACCATTTCGGAGTTATGACGCTGGAAGAGTTGCTCTACTCCCTCTGTCAGGTTCTCTGCATTAATTTATTTTGAGCAATTTTACATTATATATGAGGTAATTATATAAAATGAGATTTTATCTAGTAAAGCATGAAAGAATCCTTTTTAAGGTGATCGCCAGCGAGCTCTTGAACAATCATGAAAAGCGGCAGACAACAACTCACAAAGAGATAAGGTATAAATTGTTGAACCTTACAAGTAGCACTGCTTATAGGCATGATGAATGTAGTTTGTGCTTATTGGTCTCCGGTAAGAGCAGCAATATGGGCAGTCAGCGGATCGTGGGTTGACCCGTGATGGATTGGATTTTTATGATTGGGGTTATAAATAGATTGCTTGAAGATGGGTTGGATGAAATCCGTTGAGATGGGTTGGTAGGCTGCTCATTAACCTGTCAATAATTATTTACTTAAATTTTTTTGTTTTTTTTCTTATTCAATGTCTTGAAAAATATAATGATACTTTTGTTTTTCTTAAAATATTTGATCGGAAGCACCAAATAAATTATATATGTATCTTTTTAGATAGAATATAATATAAAATAATAATTTAAAAAATTTAAATATAAAAAAAATAAATGTCAATTAGGCGGGGTTGGTGGACTAACCAGTGGTAGGTTGTGGGCCTGGTGGTAAGAGTTAAAAAGATTTGTTTACTGATAGGCTAGCCAAATCAATCCACCAGTTTTTTGTGAATTAGCAGGTTGGACCCGTAAGTACAACTCATATTAGTAGCTCTGTGCTCAGATTTGAAGCCAAGGTAGGTTTTTTTATTATTGAGATAAGTGAATTCTTATAGATTCATCCTCCAAAAGAATCGGACATGATAATTTTTCATCATCCGACTTTGGGTCTATGAAGAAGAAATGGGTTTTTGCCTTTTTGGCAAAGTCACGCTGCATCAAAGCTATTTTAAATTATTTATAAATGTCATATTATATATCAGTAAATACAAGATACTAATGATGCAGCGCATGCCTGTCTTCGTATTGTTTCTATGCGGTGTCAAGCATGCAGGTTGTCACATGGCTGATGTGAAATTTCAGTGCTATTTTTCATTTGTTTATCTTTGGCGTGGTTGTATTAGAATTTAGAACTCATCTCGACACCTTAAACGATACAAATGTCATGAGATATTAGGTTGCCTCAATTTCTTGTAACAGTGTCATCTATTGGATCCAAGTTTGCAAGTCCATTCATGTGATATGATGCAGTTTCAACAAAATATGTGCGCACAACTAAATGTTCATGCAATGCAGAGAAATGGTTGGTGTAACTTGTAATTTCAGACCTGAGATGTCTCGGGTTTATTAGCAACAACCTGGGACTCCATTTAAATGCAGATCTGCTTTAATTTGTATAATGCTGTGTCTCTTTTCTGTTCTTATTATGTTAGCTTTTTAGTTATCTTTGGTGCACGTATGTTCTGCTTCCCCCCCCCCATACCGTGATGGGTACTGAATGTGACTAACTAATCTTTTTATGTAATTTTTTTATATGAATTTAAATAAAATTGACTTTAAAAAAAACAAAATACTAGTAACATTTATATTCCAAAATAAATTGATTAAATGGTTTCTGAAAAAGAGTTATCTCTTTTCTCATCGGGAGATTGAGGGCTTGTTTGGATTGACTTATAAGTAGCTTTTCAAACGTGATTTACGGAATACGAGATAAGTATGTGAGGAGAGTTTTGTCTCGGTTTACGTGAACTTGCTTAAAAGCCCGTTTTGAACAGAGCTCCAAACAAGCCCTGACAGTGAGAAATTAATGTCTATAAATATAACCTTTTAGAGAAAAACTGATTTTTTTTTAACAGAATCAAATTCACAAATTATTTATTTTTAAGAGACTCAAGTGTTTTACTCTTGAGTCATTTGTAAATTTTTATGGCGTGAGTGTTATTTTTGTTGCCAGTTTTTAGAAATAAATAATTTCTAAGTTTAGTTTTTATACTTTTTTTTTGTCAATTTCCTATTTATTTAAAACTGTACAAATTTAAATCGTGCTCGGCAAAATCCATAACATAAGTGAGGTGCCATTGGATGCCTTTCTCTCCACTCACGGCCTCGCCGAATGTCAACCGTCAAAGCGCTAGTGGGTTGGTGGGAGAAATTAGGTGTCGTCGGTCCTTTCTTCCTCCCACCCGCCACTATCTGCGAGAACCCGGGAATTCTCGTATCTTCTTCTCCATTGTGAGCTTCGATTCCGATATCCCATGTATCCCGTGCCCAAACACTCCTTCGCACATAGTGACCTTAAGCTTTAGCTATTCGACAAATGGGTGTGCACTCGACAGTAATGGAGGCGATAACGTGGTACACAGGCCTATCCCCCACGGCCTTCTTCACCATTCTGGTTATGATGGTTATGGTCTACCGAATAGTCTGCGGAATGTTTGTTTCTCCTGAAGACTACAATAGGCCTCCTACCATTACCGCTCCAAACAATCTTGGGTTGGATGGCCTGAACGTCGACGCTCCTGAGGCGGTTCAATTGGGAGAGATGACTGAGCAGGAATTGCGAATCTTTAATGGCTCCGACCCCAGTAAACCAATCTTAGTGTCAATCAGAGGCCAGATCTACGATGTCTCTGCCGGCAGGTACTCCAATTTTCCCTTTTTCTTCCCCAACTTGAAAGTTTGACTCTAGTTTTAACGGTGACTGTCTGATAACTGGAGGAAAGTTTTATGAACATAACTCAAGAGTATATTCGCGATGGCTTATAAGCTACAAATTGAGCATGCTTCAAATATTAAACCAGGGTGGCTTTATGGGTTGTCGATAACTGTATAATTCATTGATTTCGTTGCTGTTTGTCTGGTGGATGGGAAAATGAATGAAAATGCGTGAAATTTTATACGGGCAACGGGTGTATTTGTGGTGGGCAAAAGCCAACGAATTGAAAGGTTAGAATTTTATGCGTACGTTTGGCGTATGCTAGTTTGACTGTCAAGCAATTGCTCTCATTTTCTTCTATATATTGCGCCTCCTTGGGATTTAGACTTGGCCCCATGCTTGCGCCTCTTCAGGATAGCGGATAAATCTTTAATTTGATATGTCTGTTCAACTGATTCTGTCTTGAACTATTGTATGCTCGACAAAAAGAAAATGGACACCAAGATACGAGTTTAATTATAGCTAAATATTGTGTCACAAAATACAGAAAAGAGCAAGCTCATAGTCTTGTCCGTTAGTCCGTAAGTCATATGTTCTACGGGGAGGATGATATCGTTGAATCTTTGAAATGATGTTAACCCATGTCATCTGCTATCTGCATATATGACCTGAGTTTGCACTAAGATGACGTTATGGCATTCTTTTTCTTCTTTCCGTCATTATACACACGCTTTGGAATATTTTGATTAATGCTATCATTCTGTCCTTGTGTGTGACTTTTGAATCAAATTAGTCGATGCTGTAGTGCTTCTAGATTCATTTGAAGATGGTACCAGATCATATTGTATGAACATTATTTTTTGCATGGTCACATGCAGGAATTTTTATGGTCCTGGTGGACCGTATGCTATGTTTGCCGGAAAAGAATGCAGCAGAGCCCTTGCCCTCCTTTCTTTTAAACCTGAGGATATCAATGGGAATCTTGAAGGTCTGAGTGAGGAAGAACTTGTAATTTTGGAGGACTGGGAGTATAAATTCATTGAAAAATATGTGAAGGTTGGTCAGCTTGTTCCTGAACAAAGCACCCAGCAAAATGAGTGCCGGGGAGAAATCAAAGACAAACCTGCTGATGAATGCAAGTGAGCAGAATAAAAACCATCTCGACATGATGGGGCTTCCATTCAGTTCATTCAGCTGACTCTTGTAGAACGTGACTGGTGCCTTTTGTATAGCTTTTGTTGGGTAAATGACGGAAGGATTATTGTTTTTTTGGAGACTGGGTGTTGGCTTTGAACGCTGAGATATATTAAATCCATTCATGTAGATCCCACTCATTATATTTATTTCTCTGCACTGCAAAGTCTTCTACAGGAATTGGGAGAATCAATTTCTGGATGTAAATTCTCGTAAAAACTTAACTATAAGTGGATTTAGATTCCTTGTGCCCATGGTGGGAGGAAGCTATGCAGTATGCACAGACAGAGCAGGGAGATGATCATAGACGGGATTGGGCTCATTGTGGGCTGTGGCATGTGAGATAATGAATAAGTGTCTATGAAAGCAGTGGGGCAAAGAAAAATGTAACTGAAAAAGGAGGTATCGTTGAAAAAATTTCTTGCTGTATTCATTATTAAAAGTGTCTTTACATAATATATTGTTGCTTCCCATTAGTTACTGGTGTTGCTAGTAATTTAATTCTTTTAAAATAAAATATTAATCATATATTTTCTCAATAACATTTAAAATTTGAGAGAATATTTGTACGCTGAACTATAATTCTTCTTAACAGTGAGGAGTATTATTTCTTTAAAAATAATTTAGAATAACGCATTAAAATAAATATATTACACGTTATCAAACATTGGAAAATATTATTTTTGTAATGTAAAATACTACCTCTGCCAGTTAATATAAAATTTAGTTTGACATTTAATATGGGTGAGTATATAAGTGTTCGGTTTCGGTTTTCGATAAAAATTGAAAAACCAAATTGTATTAATTTTTGTAACTGAACCGAAACTGATCAATGGAGATTAATCGAACCAAATTAATCGAAATATTTTAGTTTGGTTTTCGGTTTTTTGATCGGTTTTAGGTTTTTTTTTTTATATACTTTTCAATCCAATTAGAATTTCTAAATTCTCAACAAGCAAAACTAAATGCAAAATACAAACCAAACAATCTCAACAAGATCGAAAGAAACATAATACATTGTCTAAACAACTGAAAAGAGTATAAATATAAAAAGTCCACATCTCTTCCTAGAACTTGCCAGAAAATAAGAAAAATTAAAACAAAAAATAAAGAAGGCTCTATTTTACCGAAGGGAATGGGAATCGCATACTCAAGGCAGCAAATGCACAAAATTTGGATTCCATATTTCAATCAATAACAGCACGTCATCATCCGTCTAGTAAAAAAGATGAAAATCTGAGCACCAAAGATTTCAACACACAATTTAGAATATGGTATGCCAAAAGCAGCTTCAAATACCCAGCAATGGGATCAAAAATTAAAAGGTTTCAGTTCCAAAATTCAAATGTAGTGTGTTTAATGGAGAAAAACCTGAGCAGAATAAGAGGGATGGATGAACAGAAAGAATGCTACTCAAAGCCTCTGAGGATAGAATGCAGAGGCAACAGCAATGTCGAGCAGATATAGGAGGGTGAGGACAGTGATGGTGATGGTGATTGTGTTTACCTTCACTTCGATCTACCACCATCCTGCCCAAAGTGTTCGTTCACCTGTCAGCACTGATTCTGCAATGCATGAAAGAATGGAGATGGTGGAGAGCTGGTTGCCAGTGGAGATTTACGCAGCACCGACAAAGAGAGATTTTGAGGAGCGAAGAATTTCTATTTTGGATTTAGGTCAGGGTAGCAGTAGCACGGCAACATTTTTTTAAAAAATAATTTTAATATGTTAGGCTTGGACTTTGGACTTGGGAAAAGACAAGGAAACATATAACAAGAGGCCCATGTTTTTTTTTATTAATTTCAGTTATTCGGATAAACTAATTGTTTTTAATACTAACCGCACCGAAAATCAAAAACCGAAATTTGTATAAATAGAAACCGAATAAAAACAAAAAACCGAACCAAAAAAGTCTAATTAGATTTGGTTTGGTTTTCGGTTTCCATTTTAATTTGCTCACCCCTAACATTTAATATAGTTTTAAATATAAAACCTTTATTCATTATGTAATATGAGAGTGTAGGAATATCAAGTAATGTGTTTGAAGCCCCAAAAAACGGCCAGTATATTGGCCCAAAAAGGCTTCAGCTAAAACAAAACAGCCTGCCAACTTCTCCCCTTCCTAATTAATACGCGCTACCTTGCAACCTGTAATCTTTGGTCCAATAAACAGCCGTCAATCTTCGGCCCAAACAAACAGCTGTCCATTACACCTCCTCGCAATTCTCATGCACCAGCCTGTAATCTGTGGCCCAAAAAACAGCTGGTCAATCTGTGCCCAAGAAAACAGCTCTAGATGAGGCCTCTTTGTAACTTTTCGGCCATATTGTCCGTAATTATAAAAAAGGCGCCAACCCTGTACCGCGTCTCACCCCTCATGTAACCCGCTCAACTGTAAAGTTGTACAGCATCGCCATCCCCTCAAGCCCGCACAACAACGTGTGACACCAAGCATTACATAATGTAATATAGGGTGTATTTGGAACCACAGTTGGAGGCTCGAACAAGCATCTTTACAGGTAAAAATAATTTTTGGGGTTAAAATACTGTTTGAATTTACCCCTCCGGTCCAATATAAGACCCAAGACCCTTGTACGATATACACACTAGTATAAAGATTTTATATTTAGAATCATGAGCATATTTTTGGAATCTGATTTTTTACGTCAAATGGGCTCTTTCTTTTTCTTCTTCTCTTTTTTTTTTTTTTTAACTTTCGCGAGATGGTGCTGTGAGAGAAGCTGTGAAGGGCATTAGTTACGTTTTAAATTTTTTACTTCCCCATTTATCCTCTTTCTGCACGCGTATTTGTCTTTGTTTGTGGCTGAAAAAAAAGATAAGGATAGAGGTGCTGCGTCACTATTCAATTTGATTAATACTCTTATGCTCCATGTACATATTTTAATTTATATATATTTTTCTGGTCAAAACAAATTTATATATATTTTTATCCATTAAATATATTTAATTAAGTAATTTAGTATTTTTTAATTTCTTCCTAATAAATTAAATTTTTTATTTTTAAGAATTTTATTTTTAATATTTCTTTTGCAATTGTCACATTATATACATATATGTATTACTTAATAAAATTCATGTTTTTTTAATCATTTTACATATAAATTTTAATTTTTTTTATTAATTATCTAAATAAGTTTTAACTTCTTAAGCTGACTTTTTATAAAAGCCAGTTCAAACATAAATTATATTACAGTATTTGGCATTTGCAAAAATCAAGTTAAGAAAAAATAACTTCTTTTGCTGCTAATTTAAACACACTCATAGACTTATCAGGACTCACTGATCTCGTCTCATATGATGCGCTAATTTTTTCCAAGGGAGCTGCATGTGACGCACCAAACGGACCTACAAAACCTTTTTTTTTTTTAAGTGAATGCTAGATATTTATTAGGTGTATAAATATAGATATACTATCTCCTTAATATAAAAGTTGGTTGGAAATTTAATTTAGTTATAAATATAAAATTTTAATCTATTTTGTTTTACATTTTCCCCAAAATATCCAATATATATGATTAAAAATAGTAGTTTAGAGAAATCAACATGTATTTGTTATAGCTAATTATCTTAACTAATATTTTTAATTTCTCTAAATTATCTATCTAGCTCTTATGTTAAGAATCAGGTATTATTAAGTAATATGTGTTTTAATTATTACGTGATTGGAATTTTGTATTTTTATGCCTTCAGAATTTTATCAATGATTATTCTATGGGCTAGTTATTTTTTTAGCGGTTTTTGGTATTCTGGCACATAGAAAAACAGCCTGTCCATCATAAGTAAAAGATATAGCTGTTTAAAAAAAAAAAAATCCGAACAGCCTGTCCATATTCTGGCCCTTAAAAGGGAAAACAAAAAACAAAAAAACCTGTGAAATTACTTACCCGGTGGCGGGAAAAAACGCATTGTAAAAAAAATAACAACGTAAAAATTAAGCCACCGCTCCTTACCGTCGCCGATCCTTATATATAAGCCCCGGTCAAGTTCTCATTGAGACCCCGGTAAGGGGGTAACCCTTCAACGGTATATTTGACGGATAGTGTGCGTAATCAAGTCTTACCTTGAGTTGGCGTCTTCTATACCTGTTATTGCACGACGCTGTTGCTTTTTAATTTGAGCATCAATCACCTTCTTCAGATTATCCATAAATTTATGAATTTTTTTCCCTCCAGGACAATACTACTGATTCTAGCAAGCCAGTGGCCGACAAGCACAATGTTGAAACCGCGGAAATGTTGGTGAATGAGGCTCGGGTTTGTCCCATTTTCAAGTTCAAATTTCGTGTCTCTGTTACAACACTTTCACCCCCTGTGTGAAGAAAGGATCAGTCACTCATCGTGTTTCTCTATTCAGCATTTACCAATCGCGGAGGCGACACCTATATACGAGCAACTTCTCACCTTGTTTCCGACAGCTGTGAGTGTTTTTTTTTCTTTTTTTCTTTTTGGTTAATGAACATGAGTGTTTTTATTTGGTGCTTCCATGGTGTTCCTTACACGTAGTAGTGCGTGATTTTATACATTGCTAATGTTTAACGAAGTTTGCTGTGGAGGCACATATGGCTATAAATAATGATGATGCCACCAATCAAATTTTTAGTTGATGCCTGTCGATTCATGAGGCCAATGGATGACGGAATAAACCTGCTTTCCGATCACTATTACTGTAACTGGTGTCAATATGTTGTATCAATCGTTTTTGTTAATAATGTTTTGAACATTAGTATTACATATGAATATGTGGTAAATGCACACTATTGGCATCTCAAATATTTGTTTCTCGATTTTTCTTTCTTGGCCCCTCCACCTCTGCTCACCCTTCTCGATTCTTAGGTATTGAAAGGAATAAAAATAATCGACATTTCACTATGGAGATGTTATCTTGTGCTTGGAAGCTATGCTCCGAGGACTTTTCCACCCATATATATTCTTTGAAACCGTATAAATATAACAGAGGCATTCTTAAATATCCACTCGGATTGCTTTCCTTGTAAACATGAATGAATGACCATCTTTTTATCTCTCTACTGGTATTATGTTAAACATTTCAGCTTGTTTTTCATCTTGGCTTTGTAGGAGATATTACATCCGTCTCATTAGAAAGGTTAATGACAAGAAAGGGGTAGAGGGTCGAGAAGAGACTAGAAAAGCTTTTGATTTTATGTTCAACTACACTGGTAAATGTTTTCCCTCAATCTCATCGCCTCGTTTCTTATAGGTCATTATATAACAGCTTTGGTTTTACTTTTTACTTTTTGAGATGTTTGTTTGGTGCAGAGGCCAACGTGAGAGAATTAATTGATCTAAACTTGGTCGAGATTTAGTGAGGGGCTTCTGCGAAACTGGATGTCCTAAAGTTTACTGGCCTAGAATGTCTTGGCAATTAGCATGTATACATAAAGACAGAAGCAGATTATGTTTTGGCTTAGAAGCACTTCATAATTGTTTTTTGCTGATCATATTTGAATAACCTAATTTTCTTATATGTTGTTTAATTTTTTTTGGGCATTATTTGGTGGACCTCGCAATGGTATATTTCAAATTTGTTTCAACTAGTTAAAGTCACCCTGCCAAATATGTGCATGGGAACTGAAAGTAGTCTTCAGTTACGTTTTACATGTATTTAGAGCTTTCTGCTAGTAGCCTTCTCCTGTAAGATGTGTTGCTGGAAGATTTCTGTTATTTGAAGTCCTTATTTATTATTATAAATGTTTTCCTAAGATAATGTCCTCTTTCCGTAATACTGTTTACGGATATTAAGGTTTGAAAATATACTTGGGGCAAAGGAAGGGGAAAAGATATCCGTGGTCTATATTCAGAATAACAAAATGGTGCTTTCTTCCCACTAACTTAACCAATTCCAATTATTTACTGACAGAAGCAGACATAGAATCTGGCCCTGTATGGATGGAGTACATAGCCTTTTCAAAGGGTAGAGGCTCTCCCTGGTATGTGGTCCTTTTCTTTCATTATTTTAGTATATTTTTCAAAATGCATTTACTATTGCCTCCACATCTCACCTTTTAATTGCAACCTTAACCTTTTTTTTTTTTTTTTTTAAAGGACTTTTGTATAAGCATCCTCAAAGTCCTGCTGCAAGAAGAAAAAGTGTTGTTTTGTACTATGAAATTATATGGCTATAAAAGTGTGGATGTGACCTGCAGAATCAAATTTTTTCTGATGTCTTTAGTAGTGGCGTTTTCTTGATCGTATTTTTTCTGATGTCCTTAAGAGTTTCATTTTCTTTATTGTAGTTTATCGTTACCTTTTGTCTTGATAAGGACCCAAAGGTGCCACAATTTTCTCCTTTCTTTATGCGATAATTACTCGAGGTCAATTCTATTTTATTTTTATACCGTAGGTCATGAGATTATATTATCTACAGAATCATGTGCCTGGTGGTTATTTCTATTCATTCTGCTTCCCTACATTTGCCGACAAATTTTTGCATGTTTATGCGTGCATGGTTAGATATGTAATTCTATGTAATTTTATAACTTGGAATTTGTGTGTGTATGCTGAAAGAATGAGCAAGGAGATGTCTGTTATTAATTTGCAATTGATGTTCCACAAAAGTTGGTGCTGGTCTTCCCTATTAGTCTGAGAATGCATGTTCACACCATCAACACCCTTCTCGCCCTTGTTGTGTCCTTCATGGGGTCCACTCAATGTAAAATTGTTCTGATTTTTAACAGCTGATAATGCCAAAAAGATATACTGTTGGCAAATAGACTTTGAACCACTGCATGATAACTGCTCAATTATTTAGATAGCGAACAATGTTTTTGAAGCAGGACTAAAGCGATTCATGCATGAACCTTTTTACATTCTAGAGTGAGTTCTTCGACCGGCTCAACAATCCTTTTCCTATTGCACTTTGTTGATTACCTCTCTTATGTTTTGTGGCAACTAGTTTGTTATATTATTAGCGCTATCATTTGAAAAAGGACATCCTGTAAGGACTTTCCTCCACCCTCTTCTATCTTTGGGCACGGCCCCTAAGTGTCCCCCTTTGTGCCATATGCTGCAACGCATTCTAGTTAGTCCGTGCCTTGGTGGTTTGTTTATTTGATTTCTCTTTGGTGAGTGACAGCACATGGTAAGTGCACAAGATTCTTTTTTTTTTTTTGTGGGTAGTGACCGCTATTTGTCGGTAATGATTGCTTTTATATGGAGATTTTTAATTAGTTAGTTTTCTTTGTTGTAGTAGGGTCTGTCGTAATACATTTTGCTGGTACTTGTACAGGCTTTTTTGGCCATGTGTGCTGATGTCTTGGGTGTTAAACTGTGCAGTCTCAAAATTGTTTTCTGAAGTGTTGCTAGAATTATAGGAACATCACTGGTTGTTTTGTCTACATGAATCATGGATTTATTATACATGACCTGGTAAATCTTGAGCTCTTCATATGGCAACCAAAGTTGCTTAAAACATCCAGCAATGTTGGTGTCTGTTTAAGGTGCTTACAAAATGAAATACCTCAAGATCCTTTACTTCTTGTTGCTTTATGTTTTTGTTGAATCTTTCTGAAAAATTTATTACTGCTACTGTTCTGATTTTATACAGTGATCGACTGTGGTGATTGATGTTCTTGATAATTTAGCTATGGAGATTTCTTGGCACGTTTGAATGATGAGCAAAATATACGGGCTTTGTTTGAACGGGCTTTAAGTTCACTTACATCTGATGAATCAGTTGAGATATGCCTGGCACCAACTTTTTCTCTTGCTCTTTTGTGAAATTTACCAACAATGGAGGAAACCAAGCATGTGCATATTGTGTTCCCTATCCCCCCCAGAAAAAACAAGAAGAACATTTCTCATGCACTAATAAATGCTTATGTTGTGTTTGCCCCCTTACCAGAAGTAAGTATTTTTCTAAATAAATGCTGTAAATGTTTACTCCATTCTAGGCCTGATTGGTAAAGAATCTAAGAATTATAGGTAATGTGGGACCTAAAAAAACACTACTGCTGTGCGATAAAATGCTCAAGTGTTGTTTTGGCCCTGTGGAAATAATTGTTTTCCTTAAGAAATACTGCTTACTGTGCACTCCATTTAATGCCTAATGGCTTTGGTGCTTACCATTTCTTTGGCGAATGTTTGAAGATGAAGACCTCCAAATCATGGGATATGGAGATTCCACTGGGGAATGTATTTGAGGCTTGATTGAAGTTTCTCTAACGTTGGGATTTTGTTAAATTACTTTTTTTAATGACTATTTGTATGACTATCTTCATTAAATTGATACGTGGTATAGGTGAGGCTGCCTAGTGGAGGGTCTTTATTGTCGAAAATTTTGGTATGAATTTAATGATCACGTGATCAAGGGTCTCTTTGTTGCTGGCAACCATTCGATAGCCACATGTATAAAAACTTTTGCATTTTTCTTTTTGCAACACTTGTGAGCAATATGGGACCTTGTTATTTAGGAAGGCATGACATTTTCCATATTCTTGTCAGTTTGACGCGTTGTTCTTTTTCACTTGTAATTTATGCTATTATCTAGCTTTGTATGGCTATCAGGTGTTGCTTACAGACTTCAATGTGATTGTGGTTGTAGCATACCTGCAATTCCAATGTGGCTGTTAAATATTTCTATCTGCAGGTCTGGAAAAAGTTCACCCAGTTTGAGCAAAGTTACGGAGACCTTGCGAGCATGTTGATGGTGAGCACATTAGCTTTTGGGTACGTACATATCATGTCACAATTAGGTTTTTATCAAATTTCTACTTTTCCACGATATTTTTGATTTCTTCTTGTACACTTGGCGGTTGGTTGGCTTTTTGGGGAATAGTATGTTTGTCGAAAATCCACTACTAGGATACATTATGACTTTGTAAAGAGAGGGCTGAAGATCACCTGAAGCTGATTTTTTAAACTAAGTCCAATGGCCTTATGCTTCATTATTGTAAAGTAAATCCATGTATTCAAAGCAAAGTTTTCTCCTATATATTCCGCAATAATAGTTGGAAACAAGATCTTGCGGGATGGCAAGAAAATGTAAACTAGTCATGAAGTTTAAGCCGGTCGCCATCCGCTTTGATTTACTAGATATTTTGTTATTTCCATCGTTATCTAGTATGTCTACTTTATTTTATTACCCTGCTATTGGAGGCTGTGTAGGTCTCTGTGAAAAAGTTTATTGATTTGCATTTGAGTATTATGGTAGGTTGAAGAAAGAAGAAAAGAAGCACTCTCTGGACCAGGTGAAGATGGAACATCAGCAGTAGAGAGCTCTCTGCGGGATGTTGTATCACGGTATGGTTTCATGGAGCTTTGGCCACGCTCCTCTAAGGATCTTGATCATTTAGCTCGGGAGGAGGTACTAGCTATTTTTATTTTATTTTTTAAAACACAGTTTTTAACCCTTCATGGATAAGATTTATATTTTGTTTGTTTTACAAACTTTTAAGATTCTAAAACGACATGAATAATATTATAAGAAAAACGGGAGATTATTGAAAAAAATTGTTGCTATATCCATTATTAAAAATATCTTTACAAATCATACTGTTGCGTTTCGTTGGTTACTGGTGTGGCAATTTAATTCTTTTGAAATAAAATATTAATAATTTATTTACTCACTAACGTTTAAATTTGAGAGAATATTTGTATTTTTTTTCCTGCCAACAGAATATTTGTATTTTATACTATAATTCTTCTTAACATTGGGGAATTATTATTTCTCCAAAAATAATCTAGAAAAATAAATATATTTCATGTTATCAAGCACTGGAAGATATTATTTTAAATAAAACAACGTTGTGTGATTCCAAACACTGCATAAGTTGTGTGATTGATCATGTCTTATTTTATATGATGTGCTTTTTTTCTTTTTGGGAAGGGGGCAATTATTCTGTGACAAACTAACCTCTAACACTTTTGTTAAACTGAGATTTGCTACAAATTTATTAAACTTGAGAATATAGATATATCATGTAAAATTTAAAGAAATTGCGCCAAAAAACTGAGGCTTCGGAATTTTATCAACTCTCATCCTCTCGGCCCTTTGATAAAAGAAAGCAATTATGCCAAAAAAAAAAAACAGCTTGTCAATCTTCATTCTTCGGCATAGAAACACAGTCTGGCCCAAAAATCAGCCAGTTCATCATTGACCCCAAAAACCCTGTCTTCGGCTGAAAACTAGCCTGTCAATTTTGCCTCTTCATAATTAAAACGAACTTCCTTATGGCTTGCCAATCATTGGCCCAAACGAACAGCTGTCAATCATTGGCCCAAAAGTAGCTTGTTATTCATCGGCCGGGAGAGCGGCTTGTCAATCATTGTCCAGAGAACGGCTGTTTATCGTTGGCCCAAACAAACAGCTGTCACTCATGGCCCAAAACCAGCTTGTTGTTATTGGCCCGAAAAACAGCTTATCAATACTTGTCCGGAAAACGGCTGTCAGTCGTTGGCCCAAACAAATAGCTGTCTTCATTGGCCCAAAAAACAGCATGCCAAGCATTGTCCGGAAAACAGGTTGGCCCAAACAAACAGCTGCCATTACGCCTCTAGGTCATTAACCTAAAGCTTGTAATCTTCGGCCCAAAAAACAGCTGGCAATCTTCGGCCCAAGAAAACAGCTGTCCATCAGGCCTCTTTATAATTTTTCCCCATCTCCTCCCCCGCAGTGCTTACTTTTAAACAAGGGGTTTTATTGCGCGCTTTTTCTTGGCAGGAGAGAGAGACGCAAAAATATGGAAAAATTTTTTTACTAGAAAAAAATTATTGTTGTTTGATTTATTGTATTTTGTCTCAAACTCATGATTCAGCGGCCAAGTTTTTCGTTTTATCATTTTTTTTAATTAAATTTTCGTTTTATTATTGTTTCTCATTGCTATTTCTATATTTTTCAATAGGAAAATAAAATTATTTTGCACAATGAAGAATATCTTCACAAAATAATTTTCTGCGTTTCGTTGGTTATTATGATTTTTGCTTGGAACTGTCAAGGTCTTGGAACTACCTTGACGGTTCGGAATCTAAAGTTCCAATGTCGTAAGTACAAACCAAAGCTTGTTTTTCTATCAGAAACAAAAATGAGAAGAGAGAAGATTGAGAAGGTACGAAGAAAATGTGGCTTTGATTGTGGAATCTATTTTGATCCTGTTGGAAGATCAGGCGGTCTGGCTTTGTGGTGGAATAGTGATACTCATGTTGAAATCGGGGTGGTAAGTCGTTATATAATTCACCTTGATTCTCTAGTTATCTATAATGTTAATTATGGTGCTGTTACTCTGGTTTATGGCCCTCAAGCAATCAATCAAAAACTACATTGGTGGAGGTCTATAGAACTTTTGAATCCTGGTGAAGATGTTCCTTGGATGATTTGTGGTGACTTTAATGAATTACTGTATCAATCTGATAAGGAGGGAGGCAGAGATTGCTCCTTGTATGACCTTGACAGATTCAGTGCTTTATGACAAAGTGTAACATGTTTGAGGTTGAAGCAAAAGGATGCAATTTCACTTGGATGAATAACAGAGAATTGGGGGCGTTCATTAGAGAAAGGCTTGATAGAGCAATAGCTAATATTAGTTGGGGAGAGACCTTTCACAAAGGTCATTATGCAGTACTGGAGCCAATAGGATCTGATCATAGCCCAATTCTGATTTGTTATGATGTGTATGAAGGAAAAAGTCCCCATCTTTTCAGATTTGATAGGTGCTGGTTCAGTCATCCCCAATTTATGCAAATTATAAAAGAGAATTGGAAGCTAAATCCTGAGGAGGGACATGTTAAAGACTTTGTTCAGAATCTTCTTTCCCTGAGAGAGATGCTAAAATGCTGGAACAAGAAGGAATTTGGAAACACACAGAAGCTGATTCAGAAATTAATGCAAAAGATCCAAATTCTGTTGAGTGGCCCTTGGTCTGCGGAAATAGCAAGTGAAATCGCTATGCTGAAATCAAAAGTGGCAGACTTATGGAATCAAGAGGAGATTTACTGGGAGCAGAAGTCAAGAATTGATTGGCTCAAATGTGGTGACAATAATACTAAGTTCTTTCACATGTCTACAATCCAGAGGCGATGTCGTAATAGGATAACTTGCTTAAAAACAGGGTCTAGTGAATGGATTGAAAACGAGGAAGAAATTGGGAACTATTTTGCTGAGTTCTACAATGAGCTTTTCTCTCACTCTGGGTCTAGGAATTTTGATGAAGCACTTTGCTGCTTAGAAGCAGTTATAACAGAAGAAGAGAACAAAATCTTAATGGCTGAGATCTCAGAAACAGAGGTTAAAAAGGCTGTTTTCGAACTGGGGGGTTCTAAGGCCCCAGGACCGGATGGATTCACTGGAGTCTTCTATCAAAGATGCTGGGATATTGTGGGAAACCAGGTTTGCTCTCTCATCAGAAAGTTTTTCAATTCTGGTTTCATGCTCCATGATTTAAATAACACTGATTTAGTCTTGATCCCAAAAGTAGAATGCCCTGAAACTGTAAATGATTACAGACCCATAAGCTTATGTAACTTCTCTTACAAGGTTTTTTCAAAAGTCATCTCAAATAGACTAAAGCCTCTCATGGACAAGCTCATTGCTCAAAACCAAAGAGCTTTTGTTCCGGGAAGATTTATTCAGGATAATATCATTATTGTGCATGAAACATTCCATCATATGAAATCAAAAAAGACTGGCACTTGTGAAGTGGCTCTGAAATTAGATATGAATAAAGCATATGATAGGATTGAGTGGGATTTTCTACAAGCCCTCTTATTGAAACTTGGTTCTCTAGAGCATGGGTGGATAGAATCATGTGGTATATCAACTCTGTAAATTTCTCTATCATGCATGCTGGAAAAAGAATTTCTCAAGTCCTCCCTCAAAGGGGTTTAAGACAGGGAGATCCCTTATCTCCCTACCTCTTCATTATTGTTTCAAATGTACTCTCTAAACTTATTGAACAAAAAGAACGACTTGGTGTTATTCAGGGAGTAAGAGTCTCCAGGCGAGGTCCTAGGGTGACACATAGTCTGTTTGCTGATGACTCAGTCTTCTTTATTCAAGCTGATGTTGACATGTGCAGAGAACTGAAACACATTTTTGATATTTACTGCTGTGCTTCTGGCCAACTTATAAATGTCAATAAATCTTGTTTATACTTCACTGCTAATACTCCTACTTTGCTAAAGGAAGAGATTGGTCACATTTTTCAGATTCCTTTGGTTGACATTCCGGGAAACTATTTGGGACTGCCAATTGTTTGGGGAAAATCAAAAACCCAGGCGCTTAATTTTGTCACTGATAAAGTGAAGAAGAGAATTATGGGTTGGCAGAAAAAATTTCTATCGGAGGCAGGAAGAGAGGTACTCATTAAATCAGTTGCAAATTCCATTCCTGTTTATCCTATGTCTTGTTTTTTATTCCCAAAAAGGGTCTTTAATAAGCTAGACCAAATCATATATGCCTTTTGGTGGAATTCTTTTGAGCATCAACAAAAAGTCCACTGGACTGCTAAAAATAAAATGAAATTGGATAAGCTAGATGGAGGCCTGGGTTTCAAAGACTTTGAAGCCTTTAATCTTGCGCTTCTGGCTAAATTGGGATGGCGAATTTTGAATAATCCTAACCAATTGTGGGTTCAAATTTTGAAGGCTAAATACTTTCCTGATGGAGATTTCATGAATGCGAAAAAAGGAAAACGCGCATCCTGGTTGTGGTCTAGCATTATTGAAGGCCGAAAGGTGCTGAATGGTAATGTGTGCAAGAGTATAGGAAATGGACGTGGGACCCGTATCTGGGGTGATCATTGGCTGGCTGATATTCCGGGTAAGAAACTTCTCTCTGTTTGCCCTTTGGAACATATGAGAAACCTTACAGTGGCTGAATTATTGTCTCCTACTAGTTGGAATCTTTCTCTCATTGAAAATTACATTTCTGATTTTGAAAAAAGAGCCATCCTAAATACTGTTATAAGCTCTTCTAATAGAGATGATAAATGGTTGTGGACCGCGGGGAAAAGGTGCAATTATGTGGTAAAGGAAGGTTACAAGATCGCAAAAGTGAATGGCTCCCATCTTATGCGTAATGTACAGGGTCCTTCTAACAATCCTTTAAAGAATTTATGGAAAGAATTATGGAAGTTGAAGGTACCCAGCAAAATTAAAAATTTTCTTTGGAGGGTAATGCAAAATGCTATTCCAACCTTTGAAAATTTATGCAAAAAGAAAGCCAGTGTGTCGGATTTATGCCTTATTTGTAAGGAGAAAAGTGAGTCGTTGAAGCACTTATTTTTTGAATGTGATTGGGTGAAATTAACCTGGTTTGGAAGCCTCTTTACTTTTAATCTTGATGCTTATACTCCAGTGGACTTTGCTGACTGGTTTAATCATTGCCTCTGCTATCTGCAACTGTCTCATTGGCAAAAGGCTGTCCTGGCCTCTACTCTCTGGTCAATATGGAAGAGCAGAAACAGGTTCTTATATCAGAATGTCGCCATTGATCCTGTCTTTACCTTTAAACAAGCAGAGGAGTTGATTCAGGAATACTGGACTGCTAAAGGCTGGAATAATGCTACGGATGCTATTAATGAGGGGGATGAAAAGAAGAGTGAAGACAAAGCAAACTGGAGTTTGCCACATGATAATGCTCTCAAAATTAATGTGGACTGTGCACTAACACCAGATGAAGCTATTGCTGCTATAGCTTTTGTTGTCCGTGACTCTAATGGATGGGTGTTAGATGGAGCTTCTAGAATAATTGCTGCTGATTCAAGTTTGATGGCTGAAGGTGCTGCACTACAGTTGGCAATGAATTATGCATATGAGAATGACCTTGATGAGGTGATATTCGAATCAGATAACCAAAATCTGATTAATTGCTTGAACAACAATGCCCCTAGTCCAGGTTGGAGGAACTATGTTATCCTTGAGAATCTACAATTCTCAAGGAACCGTCTAAGGAGCCACTCGTGTAGTTGGATCCCGAGAGAGGCAAATTCTGTTGCTGACTGGGTAGCTAGAGCCTCTTTGGCTGGGTCTTGCCCGACTGATTGGGTAATGAGACCGCCACCTCTTTTGCGTAAACTTATAGAATCTGATTTATGCAAAGCCAAAACTAATGTAGGGTGATATTTATCTTGCTTTATGGTGTTCTCACATGACTTTGTACTGTTGATTTATTATGGAATGAATTATTGTTGGCAAAAAAAAAAAAAAAAACACCCAGTAACTGTCATGAGATCGGGATATTTAATTTTTTTTAAATATTTTTTTGACTAAACTTTTAAATATCATGTTTAATAATTCCCAAATTTTAAATACAGTATTATTATTTAAAATTGCTGAGGATATTTATGTTTTAAGCTATTATTTACCTTTTTTTTTGCCAACTTTAAACTATTATTTACTGAACATTGGGGAATTATTATTTCTCTCAACATAATTAGAGGAATATATCAAGATATGTATATTTTACGTGACAAAACATCGGATAATACCATTAGAATTTCTAAATAACACAACATTTTGTGATGCCAAACATGGCACAAAAATAGACTTATCAGGGCTCATCGATCTGATCCCACTCGATGCGTAATTTTCCTGGGAACTGGAGGTGATGAACCAAACTGACGGATAAGACTTTTTTTTTTTTTTATGTGTTAGAGATTTGTTAGATACATGAATC